>NC_083804.1:25402804-25418371 GCF_015708825.2 Lethenteron reissneri
ACGAAACAGGTGAATGTCTCGCACAAATCTGGCTGTTGCCTGATGAAGGTAGTTGTAATTACTGGCGAAACGTCGTACTCAGATTGTAAATGTTGTGGCTTGACTCTCCAACACACCGTGTGCTGTACTAGTTACAAATTGGCATGTTCTGCATATGTGACAACCCTTACTAGTTGGCTGTGTCGGATGGTGGTGGGTTTTAACAACACATTTATATATTTACGCGATCTAACCCAAAAAAGAAACCTCTATTATGGATGATATTGGTCGCGAAAGTCTACGTGTTCAACAAACCCGAAGGAATCAGAGGAAAATCGACGTGACCACGAGTGAAGATGCAAACTCCAAATATACAGGCATCAGGGTTGGGGTCAAAAATAAGAATTCCAATATACCAGTTTAACACGTCGGCTTTCGCGAGGGGGTTTGCATCTCGCTCTGGTGCCTCATTATCTGACTCACCCAACCACTAAACTACGAAAGCCACCCACACACTCACTCACCCACTCACTCTGCCACCCACTTAACCGCTAACTCACTCGTTCAAGCACACACTCAGCCACTCAAGAACTTACCTGTGCACCCACCTACACACCCACTCATTAACTCAACGACCCACCCACCAACCAACTCAGTCACTTACTCACTCACTCTAGACTCCACTCACCCACCCGCTCACCCAGCCACTTACCGACTCACCCACCAAACCACCCACGCACTCAATCATCCACCTACCCACTCACCCACTCAATAAACGAAAACTTAACTATTTCTCACTGTACAAGCTAAGGCCCACAGAGCTATATAGATCTTTTTCAAAAGCGACCTTGTTACAAATGACACATAAATCACATATACAGTTATTGCAGCCAAATCCTCTGAATGCAAGTTTATTCTCAATGCAGAGGTAAAACCCCGAGGACCCAGAGAAAAATTCACGTGACCATGGGGAGAACAAGCACACTCCAAATATACAGATGACAGGGTCGGGATCTAATCACGACCACCTGTATACTAACCCATCCCACTCACTCACCGACTCGCCCACCCGTTAATTTGCACCCCCATCTTCTCAACCACTCATCCAGCCACCCAGTCAAGCACCCACCCAGTAACACTCACCCACTCACCCAACCAAAAACCCACTAACCCATCCAGCACTCACTCACCGAGCTAATCAATTTCTAACCCATCAACTTGCTCTGCCACTGACTCTTTCAACCACAACTCACCCACGCACCCGCCCACTCACTCACCCAATCACTAACCCACTCACTTAATTTCTAACCCACCTACTACCCACCTAACCTCCTACCCACACACTCACTCACCCACTCACTCACACACCCCCTCACTCATCCATCCACTCACATACTCACCCAGCCACTCACCTACTCACCCAGTCACATACACATCCACTTACCATGCCACCTACTCCATTTTTAACCCACACACACACCCAACCACTCCCTCAGCTACTCACCCACTAACCACGTCATTATTCACTCACCCACCCATCACTCAACCACCCAATAATTCAACCACCCAATAATGCAAGCACCCATTAACTCAAGCATCCACTACTACCCACGAGCCTCTCACAAGTGCCCACCCACACACTCACCAACACACTACACTGAATCTAAATTATGTTTATTTTACCAGGTAAGGCTGACAGAGCTATATAAAATATTTTTCAGAAGTGACCTGGTTACAAATGATCGGTCAACGAAGTGGCTTATCACGTAATTATTCATTGCACCCAAATAAAAAAAATGCTTGTTGATTTTAAATGTGGAGGGAAATATACAGGCGTCAGGGTTGGGATAAAACACACAACCTTCTGCATACCAGGCGAGGTAGTTAACATCTCGCCACTGTGGCGCCCCACTGTCTGACTTCCCCACCCACTAACCCACACACTCACCCACTCAAACATCCACACACTCACCCACTCAAATACCCACTCACCCACTCAAATACCCACTCACCCACTCAAACACCCACACACTCACCCACTCAAATACCCACACACTCACCCACTCAAATACCCACACACTCGCCCACTCAATCACCCACCCACTCACTCAACTACCGAGCCACTCACACACTCACCCACTCACCATGCCACCAAATCAATCACTAACTCACACTCATGCACCCAGCCACTCACTCACTCAGCCACTCACCTCCGACCCATCAACCCATCCACTCACTAATCTACCCACCTACACACTCACCCACTCATCCACACACTAAACTAATATTAAACAATTTTTTTTATTTTACCAGGTAAGGCCCTCAGCTATATAGATCTTTTTCGGAAGCCACCTCAGCACAAATGACAGCTAAATGAAGTGGCTGTTCACGAATAAAGTTACAGCAACCAGATTCTATAAATGCATTTCAAATATGGAGGGACAACCCGGAGAACCTGGAGAAAATTCCACGCGACCACGGGGAGAATATGCAAACTCCATATATACAGACGGAAGGGCTGGGATAAAATACACAACCTCCTGTATGCTAGGCGAGGTCGTGAACATCTCACCACCTTGGCGCCTTACTCTCTGACTCACCCATCCACTCACTCACACGCTAACTTACCCACTCACCCTCCCACATCAACTTACCCAACCAGCAGTCACTCACCCATTCACTCACCCACCCACTCGCTTACCCCATCCAGTCAACAACTCACCCACTTAATTAACCACTTGCTCACTCACCCTACGACCCCTCACCAAGCTACACACTCACCCACCAACACACCCATTCACTGACTAACTCACCCACCACAAACTCACGAACAAAAAAACATACCCACTCAACCCATCGCTCACCCAACCCCTCACCCACTTACTCAATCACCCACCCACGCACTCACCGACCCAACTCACTTCACCCACCCAACACTCACCGAGCCACTCAATCTCTAACCCACCCACTCACCCAACCACCCACTCAATCTCTAAACCACACACCAACCCTGCTACCGACTCAATCTCTTAACCAAAACTCACAAATCCACCCACCCACTCACCCAGTGACTAACCGACTCACTCCATTTATAACCCACCCACTCATTCACTACCCACCTAACCTCATACCCACACACACTCACTCACCCACACATCCACACCCACACACTCACCCACCCACTCACTCATCCATCCATCTACTAACTAACTCACCCAGCCGTGCACCTACTCACCCACTTTAAGATCCACTCCCCTGCCACCTACTCAATTTATAACCCACCTACTCACCCACCCAACCACCCGCCGACTCCCTCAGCCACTTAGCCACTCACCCACTACCCACGTAATTATTGACCCACCCACTAATTTAATCACCTACTAACGTAACCACCCACTAACTCAATCACTGAGTCACTCGAACTTACCCACTCACCAAGCCACCCACTAAATCTCAAACCCACACTCATGCACTCACCCACCCGCCCACTTACTCACCAACACCCTTAACTAAATCTAAATTATGTTTTTTTGCCAGGTAAGGCACACTGACCTATATAGATTGTTTTGAGAAGCAGGGTTTGGATCGAATCTACGAACTTAAAAATACCAGGCAAGGTAGTTAACAATTTGCCAACATGGCACTCCACTCTCTGACTCTCCCACCCACGATAACACACACTCAAACACCCACCCACTAACTCAACCATCCATTCATTCAACCACCGAGCCAAGCACACACTCACCCACTCACCAAGTCACCCACTCAATCTATAGCCCACACTCACTCACCCAGCCACTGACCTACTACCCATCAAACGTCGCACTCACTCATCCACTCTCCCACTCGGCCACTCATCTGCACACTAAATGAAAATTACGCTTTTTTATTTTACCAGGTAAGGCCCTCAGCTATATAGATATTTCAGAAAGCACCTGACCACAAATAACAGCTCAATTAAGTGGTTTTTCACGTATAAAATTATAGCAGCCAAATTCTATAATTGCATGTTTTAAAATGTGGAGGGAGAACCCGGAGCACCTGGAGAAAATTCCACGTGAACATGGGGAGAACATGCAAATATACAGGTGTCAGGGTCGGGATCGACCTCACGACCTCCTGTAAAAAAGGCGAGGTAGTTAACAGCTCGCCACCACGGCACTCCACCCACTCACTCATTCAAACACCCACCAACCCACTCACAAACCCACTCACCCTGCCACCCACTCAATCTTTAATCCACTCACTCAACAATTTACTCACCCACTCACCTACTCAACTATTCACACCCCCACTCACACACCCACCCATTTTACCCACTCAATCTCTAACCTACCCACCAACGCACTCCACAACCCACCTACCCACCTCACCCACCCAATAAACTAAACAATCTTTTTTATTTTACCAGATAAGGCTCAGAACTATATTAATATTTTTCAAAAGTGACCTGGTTACCTGATTATCACGGAGACATTTATTGCAGCCAAATCCTCTAAATGCATGTTGATCTTAAATCTGGAGAGAAAACCTGGAGGAGCCGGAGAAAAATCCACACGACCACAGGGAGAACATGCCAACTCCAAATATACAGGTGGAAGGGATGGGATCGAATTCACAAACTCCTGTATACTAGGTGAGGTAGTTAACATCTCACCACCGTGGTGCCCCACTCTTTGACTCACCCACCCACCCAATCACACACTAACTCACCTGCTCAACCTTTGATATTCACTCACCCACCCACTAACTGACCCACCCAACAATTTACTCACCCACCCACTAACCTATTCACTCAACTCCTCACTCACCACTCCCCCACACAATCACGCACTGACCTACCCACTAACTCACTCAGTCACTCACTAATTCACCCCTCACTCAACCATCCACCCACTCAAGCTACCATCCACTCACTTACTTATCCAGGCACTCACCTACTCACCCATTAAGCCACTCACCCACACAATCACCTAGTTACCCACCCACTCAATCTCTAACCCACCAATTTACTCATCCACTCACCAACCCACCTCTCAGCCACTCCCTCACCCACTCACTCACTTCAAACTATTCACTCACCCACCCACTAATTCACACAATCACCCACCACCCACTCAATCTCTAACACACTCACTCACCTACTCCCTCAACCACTGACCGACCCACTCACCCACCGACTCACCCATTGACTCACCCACCAACTCACTCACAGACCCACCCAGTTAATCACCCACTCTATGTGTAGTCCTCACCTCTTCCAGTATTGTGATATATTCTTCCTCCCAGCGGTATCTTCACGACAACGCCCTGGGGGGTGGGCAAGCCTCTCAACGAATCGGGCGAGCGGGGCAACAGCCTGGTCATGTTGGGTTCATAGAGCAGTGCGGCACACGCATACACACAAGCAGACCACACACATATGAACACAATAACAACAGTGGGAGCCACTCACGCGATAGGGATGGACCGCATGGTCCACTCCAGCTCGATGTACGGCTTTCCTGGATACAATGTTAACTACCTCGTCTGGTATACAGGAGGTTGTCGGTTAGATCCCAACCCTGACACCTGTATATTTGGAGTTTGCATGTTCTCTCCGTGGTCAAGTGGATTTTTATTCTGGTCCGCTGGATTTTCCCTATACATTAAAAACAGGCGTTTAGAGTGGTTGGCTGCTATACATTTCCACATAAGGCACGTTGTTGACCTATCATTTGTGGCCAGGTCACTTCTAAAAAAAGAGTTATGTTACTCAGTGAGATGGTTGAGACACAGGTGATGAGCCTGTGTGTAAGGGGTTGAGTGAGTGAGTGGTTGAATTAATGATTGAGTGACTGATTGGTTGAGTGAGTGGCTGAGTGAGTGAGTGAATGTGTAGAGGTGTTACGGGAGGGCGAACAAACACACCAGGGGTGGTTAATACCGCACGCGGAAGGATGCTAACATCCATGTCCGCACCGTTTAGCCTGGGGGGCTAAAACGGCGCTGTGATCCCCCACGGCCCCACCCCTCGGTGGGGGAGTTGCTATATAAGGCGGTGAGTCGGTGGGCTGGGGGTTCAGTGTTTAGCTTTAACCAGCGAAGAAAGAAGCCCGGCTAGATAGGCCCTGGGACTCCCCTGGATCGCCGTCCTTCTAAGGACCGACCAGGGCAAGCCAGTGGCGTGGCTCCGAGAGCCCAGAACCGATGTTCTTATAAGAGCCGGTCTGGGGACTCAGGGTGCCGTAATCCCAGCTTGACCAGAGCTGGGTCAGCTAGCCTCCCCTAGCTCTGTAGTGGAGGACCTGGGAGTAGGCTAGCCGGGACAGAGATTGTGGGATCTCCCTGTTAGGCGGGTGAAGGGGCCGATACCCCTTCGAGTGTCGTATACCTTGGCCTGTATATAGTGGAACGTTTAATAAATAAGTGTGCCTCCGACTACGTCGTCCAAGTCTCTTTGAACCTACTACAAATGGTTGAGTGAGTGGCTGAATGAGTGGTTGATGGAGCGATTGGTTCATTGAGAGAGCGGGTGGTTGAGTGAGCGAGTGAGTGGTTCAGTGAGTGAGTGGTTGAGTGAATTAGTGAGTAGTTGAATGAGTATTTGAATGAGTGAGTGTTTGAACCAATGAGTGAGTGTTTGAGCGCATGAGTGTGTGGTTGAGTGAGTGGTTGAGTTAATGACTGAGTGAGTGATTGATTGAGTGGTTGAGTGAGTGAATGGTTGACTGAATGGTTGAGTGAGTGGTTGAGTGAGTGAGTAGTTGAGTGAGTGGTTTAAGTTAGTGGGTGAGTAAGTGAGTGGCTATATGAGTGGCTGAGTGAGTGAGTGAGCGAGTGGATGAGTGAGTGAGTGGTTTAAGTTAGTGGTTGAGTAAGTGAGTGGCTGTATGAGTGGCTGAGTGAGTGAGTGAGCGAGTGGATGAGTGAGTGGCTGGCGCGCACCTTGGCTGCGTTGTCCAGAGTGTCCCGCTGGTGCCGCCCCACTGTGTTGCTGCACTCCGCCAGGGTGAGAGCGGCGGTGCCGCGCCCGCAGCTGCTCCAGCGACTACGCCATCTTGCCCAGCCCCTCCTGGCGAGCACGCAGCATGCCCTGGAGCCCTCATCACATGGTGCTGGCAATCTGAGACACCCGCCTGTAGCACACACACAGAAGAAGAGATACGGAAATGGATTAGGGCGACCCGGGTGACGAGAAGTTCACTACTTCACCCGGTATACAGGAGGTTGTAGGTTTGATCCAAACCCTGATGCTTACAAATTCAATTCTGCTCGTCCAGGTGGAAAGAATCCAATCGCATTTATTCGATGCGATGTTTCTCATGGGATATAATAAGCGACAACATTTGGACCCCAAACCGAGAGGATTCTGGGATGTTTGTGGTTTTTTGGCAACAACTCTGAAAGGAAACGTCACAGACCCATCAAGGTGGTACTCGTCCAGCAACATAATGGTTGAATGAATTCGGGAATGGTTGAATGAGTGAGTGGTTGAGTGAGTGGTTCAGTCAGTTAGTGGTTGAGGGAGTGAGTGGCTGAGTGAGCGAGTGGTTGAGTGGGTGAAAGAGTGATGGTTGAGTGGTTGAGTAAGTGATTAAGTGAGTGAGTGGTTGAGTAAGTAAGTAGCTTCGTGAGTAAGTAGCTTCGTGAGTGCGCGGCTGAGTGGTTGAGTGTGTGGCTGAGTGGCTAAATGAGTGAGTGGCTGAGTGAAAGGGTGAGTGGCTGAGTGAAGGAGTGAGTGGCTGAGTGAGTGAGAAAGTAATTGGTTGAGTGGTTGAGTAAGTCATTAAGTGAGTGAGTGGTTGAGCTAGTGAGTGGTTAAGTGAGTGGTTAAGTGAGTGGTTAAGTGAGTGGTTAAGTGAGTCGTTGAGTGAGTGGTTGAGTGAAAGGTTGAGTGAGGGGTTGAGTGAGTGAGTGAGTGGTAGAGTTAGTCGTTGAGCGAGTGGTTGGGTGAGGGGTTGAATGAAAGGTTGAGTGAGTACTTGAGTGAGTGCTTGAATGAGTGGTTAAATGAGTCTTTGAGTGAGTGGTTGAGTGGTTGAGTGAGCGAGTGCTTGAGTGAGCAAGTGAGTGGTTGAGTGAGCAAGCGAGTGGTTGAGTGAGTGAATGGTTGAGTGAGCGAGCGGTTGAATGAGCGAGTGGCTTAGTGAGCGAGTGGTTGAGTGATTGAGTGAGTGAGTGAATGGTTGAGTGAGAGGGTGATGGTTGAGTGATTGAGTGGGTGGTTGAATGATTGGTTGAGTGGTTGAGTTAATTATTGAGTGAGTGAGTGGTTTAGTGAGTGAATATCTGAGTGAGTGAGCGGCTGAGTAGTTGAGTGAGTCGTTGAGTGAGTGTGTGGCTGAGTGAGTTTGTGGCTGAGTGAGTGAATGGCTGAATGAATCACAGCTATGATAAAAATGGACATCAGAATATAAGTGGTCTTGTATTCACTCAGTAAATAAAGTTTAATATAAAATTGTACACTCACAGAATCGAGATAAAGATGACATTGCACATCGGAGTAAACTGAGTCCTGGCTATGATTAAATTTAGCATTAGCATAACATTGATTTATTAGCATACAAAATGACTTTTTGCAGAGCGATTTAATACAAAAGTCTGATAGACTACATGCATTTTTTTTGATAAAAAGTACATACAAACCAGGCATCAATACCGTTGCTTTGTATGATCTGTGAAACGCAGAAAATGTCAGATAAAATCGGACATTTTGAGCTTGCTGCTGTATCGACTGAGTGGAATCAATACAATTAGTATCGATTCACAATCAACAAAGACCATATATGGGAAAATCTCTGATCGGTGATTTTGATTGCATCGTATTGCAGCGCCCCTTTGGTGATGTTATAAAGCACTTGCCCCAACAGTCTGTTAAAGGCTACACGTGGATCTTTGTGTGCGAGTAGCTCACAGATCCTTGAGAGATCTGAACACTGTCCGATCATCAGCGAGCTCCTCCGGCAGGCGAGGCTGCGTTGGCGGTTGTCTGTGCATTCAGAGGTGTTAACTATCCCACGCAGAGAAGTCTGCTTACAGGACATAAGAGGTTCTTCACGTACCGTGCCCCGTGTCACCTGAATGTTAAATGGGGCTCCGGTAATTCAGTGTCCACCGCCGAATCATCTTTCACCATCACCACGCGTCCATTAAGGCCAATGTGACGAGGCCATAGATAGACAACGCGTTAAAACGGGGGGGGGGGGGGGGAGCAAGAAAAACGTCGTACTACGTAACATCACAATACCCTGCACACAGCCATAGTGGCTGATTAGGGTGCACATCATTTACGAATATGTGGTTTAAGTGGTTGAGAGTAGATTTTGGTGTAAATTGATCACGATGCTTTGCGTAGCCTGTGTGGGTGCGTGAACAGATATGAGTGGGTGAGTGCGTGATTAAGCCGGTAAGTGAGTATGTGGGTGGATGGAGGGAGCTGGGCGGGCACGGCATGGGCTGGAGTGGAGGTGGACTGATGGGGTACGGGAGGATGTGGAGCTGAGTGGGCTTTGCAGACGACTGGTACCAGTGGTGTTGAGATCGGCCTCTGCAGGGAGGCTCGTGAAGGATGCTTCTACTTGGCAGTTGGCGACACTCGCCCTCCAACAACAACGGAGGAGTGACGCTCACAACAACGAGCGGAACACCGGATGATAAATATGCAGCAATTTGGCACAGTACGGGGTACAGGTGGTGCTGCCAGTCATCTCAGTCAGCCAACCCATGGCACCTGGGTCTGTTCCAGGACCTCCGGTCAGCGAGCCTTCGACACTTCACGTGGCTTCAAAGTGCACCGGGCCTGGCACAGTCGCTGTGGTGATGTCACTGTTACTTATTGGCGAATGGTGACGGTTGATAATGCAGCGGTGTTTCGGCCACAACGCAAGCAGCCGTCCTCAGGTGAAAACCAGGTCCGTCGAGGCGACAGAGTCTGAATGAAACAGCACACGAGCTTGGAGCATATATATAAGCTGGGCGCATTGACAAAGGAATTTGCATATCAAAAGGAATTTAGCATATTTATGGGAAATGCAGGAATGTGATTAGTACTGCATATGCATGTGCATTATGCAGGATTAACAGCATCAAAGGGAGCTGCAGTTACTGCTGCTGCAGGAGTTGCTGCTGCTGCTGCAGTTTCTGCTGCTGCTGCAGTTGCTGCTGCAGCAACTGCAGCAGCAGCAGAAACTGCAGCAGCAGCAACTGCTGCAGCAGCAGTAACTGCAGCTCCCTTTGATGCTGTTAATCCTGCATAATGCACATGCATATGCAGTACTAATCACATTCCTGCATTTCCCATAAATATGCTAAATTCCTTTTGATATGCAAATTCCTTTGTCAATGCGCCCAGCTTATATATATGCTCCAAGCTCGTGTGCTGTTTCATTCAGACTCTGTCGCCTCGACGGACCTGGTTTTCACCTGAGGACGGCTGCTTGCGTTGTGGCCGAAACGTCGTGAGAATTGTTTTATTATGTTTTATTTTTATTATTTTATTACTTCCCTTCTACGTGACTTTACCGAAAGAACCAAGAAGATGAATCCCTGCAGTCACGAAAGCTTTAAATCGAAATTTAATGCAGCGGTGGTTGTGAGAAATGCCATTTTGGGGGGGGGGGGGGGGCGCCAACCCTGACCAGCTGTGAACCTCACGTCGCCCGCAGCCACCAGTGGCCACAGGGAGTTCTGGATGGGTGCGAGGGGCTGGTAACCCCCCTCCACCTTCAACTAAATCACCACACATTCACGTGTGAGTCGATGGATCTCTGTGTGGTGAGTCTATGGGTCTCTGTGAGGTGAGTCTATGGGTCTCTGTGAAAGTCCGTGGGTCTCTATGAGGTGAGTCTATGTGTCTGTGTGGTGAGTCTATGTGTCTCTGTTTTGTGAGTCTATAGGGCTCTGTGCGAGTCTGTTTGAGTCGGTGGTTCTCTGTGTGATGAGTCTATGCGTTTTTGTATAACTCTATAGGTCTCTGTGGGGTGAGTCTATGGGTCTCTGTGGGGTGAGTCTATGCGTCTCTGTGGTGAATCTATGGGGCTGTGTGGTGAGTCTATGGGGCTCTGTGGTGAGTCCATGTGTTTGTGTGGTGAGTCTATAGACCTCTGTGCGAGTCTGAGGGTCTGTGCGTAGTGAGTGTATAGGTCTATGTGTGATGACTCTCTGGGTCTCTATGTGATGGATATCTGTGGTGTACATATCCTGGCACAAGCGCCGTTAGTGGAGAATGCTCCTCCCACTACCCCTGCTTGTTGTTGTGCTCGGGAAGGAGAGATAAAACTAGACTACAATCTCAACGATTTTCATTTCACCAGGTAAGGTCCACTGAGATAAACATCTCTTTTATTATGCGCTTTTATTTAACTCACTCTGTTGTTGTTGTTGTCGTATCCTCAAATCTTGCAACTCAATTTTAACCCACTTCCCAATGTGGTATCGACTACAAACTTGGTATACTTATGTCATACTGATGACAAAACTACATTCTATAAAAAAGGATTTTTAAACATTCATTTTTATGTTGTTTCAGCTTGGGTCTAATTGTCCAAGCTCAACTGACGTTGGCTGTAAATCACCACGGCCCCTTACGTTATGGCAAGCATCGGGGCCACTTCCTGGAGTCGTGATACATTTAATTTAATTAAAGCGTGTTTAAAAAAAAAAGTACTTTTAAATATTACTTATTCAGAAGCGACTTGGCACCAATAATAGCTCAACGAAGTGGCTCATCATCACGTGTAAATTATAGCAGCCAAATACTTTAAACGAATATTCATATTCTTGGTTCTTTCGGTAAAGTCACGTAAAAAACCAAAAAATTAGTAATGCAAATAAAATAAATATAATAAATTGCTTTTATTATTTTCAATTCATCTTATTCTTTTTACTTAAAAAAATAGATTTTTTTTCTTTCTACTTACGTGACTTGACCGAAAGAACCAAGAATATGAATTCCTGCAGTCACGAAAGTTTTAAGTCAAAACTTTAAACGAATGTTTCTTAATGTGGAGAGAAAAACCGGAGGACCCAGAGAAAAATCAACGCGACCACGGGGAGAGACGGAGACACGCAAACTCCAAATATACAGCAGGCATCAGGGTCGGGATCGAACCTACAAACTCCTGTATACCAGGCGAGGTAGTTAGGGGGGAAAGCAGAGACAGCGAGAGGGAAGATAATTAGTCAAACTCAGACTCAGTATTACTCAACAACCATGATACTCACCATCACACTCACCATCACACTCACCATCATACTCACCATCATACTCACCATCATACTCACGCATTCACCATCATATTCACACACAATCCCACACACATTAACAGTCGCCATTCACCACTACGTGGCGGTGACGTCACCACAATAACCCAGGTGCCATGGATTGACGGCTGTGCCAGGCTAAGTGCAGGAGGAGGTCACGGGCCAGACTCAGGTGCCATGGGCCGACTGCTCTGCCTGGCTCGGTACAAGAGGAGGGCTAGACCCTGGTGCTATGGGTTAACTCGTGTGCCACCACCTGCACAGCCACCACAGTAACAACCACACAACTATAATCACAACAATAACCACGACCAACAACTGTAACCACAACTATAATGTAACCACAACTATAACTTAACCACAACTATAATGTAACCACAACTATAATGTAACCACAACTATAATGTAACCACAACTATAATGTAACCACAACAGCAGCAGGGCCGAGCTCTGCTTGAAGCTGCGCCGCGAACTCCGCAGAACGTGACGGCTGTGGGCCAGGCGCCTCCTCTGTCTCCTCCCACCGCCGCCGCCACTGCTGATGTGGACACACCGCGCGAGGTTCTCACCTTCAGGCTGAGTCGACGTAGAGGAGGCCCAGCGAGCCGCCGCTTCAGAAGTTTTCGCTCGACAATGACGGTGGCCGTGAGCGGGAATCAAAATCTGCCGCTCGCCACCCACAATGCACAGCGCGCGCCGCCTCCACTCGACCCCAGCAGAAGAAGCAGCGGGGGGAGGGGGGAGGGGCATGGGGGTTAGGGGGGAGGGGCATGGGGGGTGAGGGGGGAGGGGCATGGGGGGTTAGGGGGGAGGGGCATGGGGGGTTAGGGGGGAGGGGCATGGGGCATGGGGGGTGAGGGGGGAGGGGCATGGGGGGTTAGGGGGGGCAGGGGTAGGGGGAGGGGCATGGGGGTTGGGGGGAGGGGCATGGGGGGTGAGGGGGGTGGGGCATGGGGGGGAGGGGGGTGGGGCATGGGGGGTGAGGGGGTGGGCATGGGGGTGAGGGAGGGGAGGGGGGGGGGAGGGGGTGGGGCATGGGGGGTGAGGGGGTGGGGCATGGGGGGTGAGGGGGAGGGGCATGGGGGGTGAGGGGGAGGGCATGGGGGTGAGGGTGGGGCATGGGGTGAGGGGGTGGGGATGGGGGGTGAGGGGGGAGGGGCATGGGGGGAGGAGCTCATGGCTGTGACATCACGGGGGGGGGCGTGGTTACCTTGTACCGCCCCCGCGTCTCGCGCCACTGGCAGTTTGGCCGTTAGAGATGTCTACGTAGTTTATACTTTAGTTGTTTACGTGGTGGTTTAGTTACTGCAGCTACATACTATTAACATTCCTTTATTAATGCCACCCCTATCCCCTCCCTTGGATGCTGCTAATCCTGCATAATGCACGGGTATAATGACTTTAAACCCCCCGCCCACCTCCTCCGCATTTCACAAGTAGTACTAATCACATACCTGCATTTCCCATAAATATGCTAAATTCCTCTTGATATGCAAATTATTTTGTCAAGGCGCCCTTCCCCCCTTCCAACCCAGTTTAAATATACGCTCCAAGCGTGGTGGTGTTTCATTCCTACCCACACACTCACTCATCCACAAACCCACTCACCCCCTCACTCATCCATCCACTCACATACTCACCCAGCCACTCACCTACTCACCCAGTCACATCCACATCCACTCACCATGCTACCCACTCAATTTCTAACCCACCCACTCGCCCAACCACTCGGCCACTCCCTCAGCAACTCACCCACTAACCACGTAATTATTCACCCACCCACCCATCACTCAACCACCCAATAATTCAACCACCAAAACATTCAACCACCCACGAACTCAACCACCGAGCCACTCACACTCACCCACTCAACTACTGAGCCATTCATACACTGAACCACTCACTAAGCCACCCACTCAATCACTAACCCACACTCATGCACCCAGCCACTCACTCAGCGACTCACCTATGACGCATCAACCGATCCACTCACTCATCCACCCACGCACCCACTCACGCACGCACCCACTCATCCACACATGCACGCACCCACTCATCCACACAATAAACGAATATTTAATTGTTTTTCATTTTACTGTAGAGGCTCACTGATTGGCCCAGTTTCGGCTCAGGTCCGACCCTCAGCCACACGAGCCTGGCCTTCACAAGGACACAGACCTTGCTGCTCTGAGGTCGCCCCTGGCTTGCCCTGCTCGGCTCTTATAAGAGCAGCGAGTCAGGGTAGTCCCAGGGCTAGCTCGCTGGTCTTCAGTCGTCACTGGCTCTTCTGCTCCAACGACTGCCTCGAGCTCTCTCACGCACCACCTTATATAGCCAACTGCCCCCCGAGGGGCGGGGCTGTATGCGGACGTTGATGTAGACACCCCACGCACGGACCGTGATGTAGACACCGCAACGTAATGGCTTGCTACACCCCGGTACGTAACACCTCTACATCTCGATTTAAAGCTTTCGTAACTGCAGGGATTCATCTTCTTGGTTCTTTCGGTAAAGTCACATAGAAGGGAAGTAATAAAATAATGAAAAAATAAACATAATTAAATAATTCTCACGACGTTTCGGCCACAACGCAAGCAGCTGTCCTCAGGTGAAAACCAGGTCTGTCGAGGCGACAGCGTCTGAATGAAACACCACACGAGCTTGGAGCATATATATAAGCTGGGCGCCTTGACAAAGGAATTTGCATATCAAGAGGAATTTAGCATTTCCATGGGAAATGCAGGAATGTGATTAGTACTACATATGCCTGTGCATTATGCAGGATTAGCAGTATCAAAGGGAGAGGATATGGGAAATGCAGGTATGTGAATAGTACTAATTCAGCATCAAATGGAGGGGATAGGGGTAGCATTAATAAAGGGAAGGAGTGTTAACAGTATGTAGCTGCAACAACTAAAACCAACACGTAAACAACTAAAGTATTTAACCACATAGTATCATCAGTATACTTACTATACTCTACAATAAGCTGAGTTACTAACAGTAATACATTACAATTCTACGTCGTAAAAATGATATAATATGCTTCCATCTCAACTTTATTATCTTACATCACACGAGTCTACACCGTACTTTATACTGCCATAGACAAACCCAACATTAAATTATATACTGTCTCTGTGTTTGTATATGTGGATCGCCTCATGAATGACAATTTCAACCGAGAAGATGGATTCGGGCTTAGCAATCATTGGAAGGACGTAATAAACCATTTCGGATCTTAACTGATTGTGTTCACGTTTACGGTAACTTTCAGCGGCTGCTGCTTCAGCTGAGCGCTGCAGCAGCCCCCCCCCCCCACCCCCGGACCCCTCCCCCCACCCC